>NC_069500.1:1289573695-1289576195 GCF_027579735.1 Bombina bombina | reverse complement strand
TTTCATCATATCTTATAATTTACTATAAAAAAACTATAAAATATGAGGAAAAAATGGAAAAAAACACACTTTTTCTAACTTTGAACCCCAAAATCTGTTACACATCTACAACCACCAAAAAACACCCATGCTAAATAGTTTCTAAATTTTGTCCTGAGTTTAGAAATACCCAATGTTTACATGTTCTTTGTTTTTTTTGCAAGTTATAGGGAAATAAATACAAGTAGCACTTTGCTATTTCCAAACCACTTTTTTTCAAAATTAGCGCTAGTTACATTGGGACACTGATATCTTTCAGGAATACCTGAATATCCCTTGACATGTATATATTTTTTTTTAGAAGACATCCCAAAGTATTGATCTAGGCCCATTTTAGTATATTTCATGCAACCATTTCACTACCAAATGCGATCAAATAAAAAAAATTGTTCACTTTTTCACAAATTGTTTCACAAACTTTAGGTTTCTCACTGAAATTATTTACAAACAACTTGTGCAATTATGGCATAAATGGTTGTAAATGCTTCTCTGGGATCCCCTTTGTTCAGAAATAGCAGACATTTATGGCTTTGGCATTGCTTTTTGGTATTTAGAAGGCCGCTAAATGCCACTGCGCACCACACGTGTATTATGCCCAGCATTGAAGGGGTTAATTAGGGAGCTTGTAGGGAGCTTGTAGGGTTAATTTTAGCTTTAGTATAATGTAGTAGACAACCCAAAGTATTGATCTAGGTCCATTTTGGTATATTTCATGCCACCATTTCACCGCCAAATGCGAACAAATAAAAAAAAGCGTTACATTTTTCACAATTTTAGGATTCTCACAGAAATTATTTACAAACAGCTTGTGCAATTATGGCATACATTGTTGTAAAAGCTTCTCTGGGATCCCCTTTGTTCAGAAATAGCAGACATATATGGCTTTGGCTTTGCTTTTTGGTAATTAGAAGGCAGCTAAATGCCGTTGCGCACCACACGTGTATAATGCCCAGCATTGAAGGGGTTAATTAGGGAGCTTGTAGGGAGCTTGTAGGGTTAATTTTAGCTTTAGTGTAGGTATCAACCTCCCACATGACACATCACACCCCCTGATCCCTCCCAAACAGCTCTCTTCCCTCCCCCACCCCACAATTGTCCCCGCCATCTTAAGTACTGGCAGTAAGTCTGCCAGTACTAAAATAAGAGTTTTTTGGGGATTTAAAAAAAAAAACAATAATAATTCTGCTCTGTAGGATCCCCCCTTAGCCCCCAACCTCCCTGATCCCCCCCAAACAGCTCTCTAACCCCCCTCTCTGCCTTATTATGCGCCATATTGGGTACTGGCAGCTGTCTGCCAGTACCCAGTTTGAAATCAAATGTTTTTTTTATCAATTTTTTTTATTTTATTATTTAGCTGCCCCCCCTCAATTATGTAGCTGCCCCCCCTCAACCCCCAACCTCCCACCCTCCCAGATCGTTAAAATGTTTTATGATGCCACCCTCTCTCCCACCAAGTACCCCTGTTGTTCCATAGTGTAGGTTTCCCACCCCCCGCGCGCGCGCACCCGCACCCGCGCACGCGCGCGCACATGCTCACGTGCACGCGCGCGCACCCGTGCACGCACGCGCACTCGATCCCGCCCCCCTTCCCACCAATGGCCGCCCACCCGCCTCCCTGGATCAGCTCCCACCCACCAACGAACATGGCCATTGATGGCCGATGCAGAGAGGGCCACAGGGTGGCTCTCTCTGCATCGGACGGCTAAAAAATGTTATAGCAGGATGCCTCAATATCGAGGCATCACTGCTATAACATGAAAGCAGTTGGAAGTGATCAGGATCGCTTCCACTACTTTCAAAGACCAACGACGTACGGGGTACGTCCTTGGTCATTAACTGCATTTTTTTGCAGGACGTACCCCATACGTCGTTGGTCGTTAAGGGGTTAAGGATATAATGTGAGAGTCCAAAGGATGGTACTAGTACTATTGCAAACTTGATCCCATGTGCTAATGACAGCTCCAACTTTAAACTTTCAGTGTGCAAGACTTATTACTGCATGGCTTACCTCCGCTATCTTCACACACTCTACGGTATTACCTGGCAGGATCTCATCCGTGGTGTGACTTACAGCGATGTATTCCGCCTATGCAGCTCTTCACTTGCTTGGTTGTGTTGTGTTCACTTGATATCGTCAGATTCACAGCATATCCACCATGCTGGCGTTCTCCACACTGTGTCTTGTTCTACACATTACGCGTTTTGCCCCTCCCCCTTTCCGGGCTGAACTCAGGGCTTCATCAGATCTGTACTAGTACCATCCTTTGGACTCTCACATTATATCCTTAATCCGGTACCGGAACAAATACACATAATGAGATATCAAGGACGGTAATCTGTCTAAATCTTTAAACCGGAGCGTGTTTTTAACACTTAAGTGCCCGGCATCAAGAACGGACTTTCTCATAAGTTAACAATACTATGCAAATGCTAGCTCACAGTTGACAGTAGTGCACTACGC